>NW_025421400.1:0-23548 GCF_011764305.1 Mustela putorius furo
CTCTGCTTGACTTATTTCGCTAAGCATGATACGCTCTAGTTCCATCCATGTTGTTGCGAATGGCAAATTTCATTTAAAATAGCTTTTAATGCAGTGTATTTGCTTTTGTGGTGAGTGCTGTGAAGTGTGTAAACCGGGTGATTCACAGACCTGTACCCCTGTGGATAAATAATATGTTTATATAAATAAATAAATAATCAATAATAAATATATTTTATTATGCAGGCAATTATGTTTCAGTGTTTATAGAAACCTCACCTTAAAATCTTTCATTTCAGTGGTCCACATTTTTCCAGATCAACCTTCCCATCAAACTGTCAAAAACAGAGCAGCTCAAAGACAAAGAATGATACTGTCTTTCCTTCGGCTTTTTCTCTACCTATGCCAGCCTGGTCCCCAAACTAGAATGTTGATCATCCAGCTTGAATTTTAAGTTTCTAGATTATTAATTTTTTTCATCATACTTACTGTGTATAAAAGGTAAGTTTAAAAATATTTATATTTATTTTTAATTTTTTAATTAATTTAATTTTCATCATAACAAGTATTAATTGTTTTTGCAACCACATCCCCAAAAGGGTTTGCTCCAGTGCAAGTCATTGCCCAATCTCTAAAACCCACCACCTGGTTCCCCTCAACCCTCTCACCCCGTGCCACTTCAACCCCTCAGATTGTTGTTTCAGAGTCCATCAGTCTCATCTATGGTTTCCACCTCCCCTTCCAATGTCCCCCATCTCCATTCTTCCTCTCTAACTCCTCCCCTTGTCTTCATGCTATTTGGTGATGCTCCACAAATTAGTGAAACCATATGATAAGTTGAGTCTCTCCTCTGGCTTAACTTATGTTCACTCAGCCTAATCTCTTTCCATTCCTGTTCATGTTGCGTACAAAAGTTGGGTATCAATCCTTCTGCTGATGGAGGCATAATATTCCATATGGTATATGGACCACATCTCCCCTTATCCATCCGTCCACTGAAGGGCATCTTGGTTTCTTTCCCCAACAGTTTCGGCCGACTCGTGGCCATTGCTGCATAGTAAACATTGGGGTACAGATGGCCCTTCTTGTGGACCACAATCTCTTTAGTCTCCTTTGGGGTCAATATACCCAGTAGGGTCATATTGGGAAGCTCGATTTTTAATTTCTTGAGGAATCTCCCACACGTTCCTCCAAAGTGGCTGGACCAACTTGCATTCCCACCAACAGTGTAAAAGTTTCCCTTTCTCCACATCCCTCTCCACACATGTTTTTCCTGTCTTGCTAATTTTGGCCATTCTAACTGGTGTAAGTGTGATTCTCAATGTGGTTTTAATTTGAATCTCCCTGATTGCTAGTGATGATGAGCATTTTTTCATGTGTCTGATAGCCATTTGTATGTCTTCATGGAGAAGTGTCTGTTCATACTTCTGCCCATTTTTTGATATGATTATCCATTCTTTTCTGGAATTAATGTTTGGTTTGGAAACCTATTACCGTTCTCCCCTCCTAATCTATTACATGCTTTCTAACATCTGTTTTTTTTAAGAATTCCTATTTTTTCCACTCAATAAGTAAACTAAGAATTACTTCACTGTAGAATATTCTGGATCAACATTTTCTGGAACTGGGTGTTTGTGTCTTTGACCTCCTTCCATTCCTTCATTTTAGAAAACTTTTCTTTTTTTCCTTAAAACTAGATTTGATTAAAAAAATTTTTTTTATTTGCTATATTCTCTATTTTAAATATATTTGATATTCTTATGTTGGTTCACTTTGTGAATTATCCATATATACTAGATTTTTTAGAGAGAGAGAGAGAGAGAAGTTATCTATCCAATTTGCTTCACTCTAGATCTGGGCATTTTAGTGATTTTACCTGGATTTTACCAGGTTAATTTCTGAGGGAGGAGAAAGGCTAAGAGGAGTCTAATTGTGTTATACTACTGTTTGTACTAAAAAAAATCTTTTATCTCCTTAGTTGTCCTCATTAAACATTTTATGGCATTAGACCTGGCCTCCTTTTATATTTGATTGGTGATGATTTCCTTTGCTGATTTTTTACTTTTTTTTGTTCTTGTTGTTCACTTTGTTAGATATCGGAGGAAAGAAAAACTAGACAGATTTTTGGTTTCTTTTTATCATCTTAAAACTGGGAGTCCTCTGGATCAGTAAGCATTAAAGTAAACAGTTCCTTAAAGATCTGAAAGAATTTATTCTTAAAACTCTCTGGGTCTGTTACCCTTTTGTTTGAGTGGGGGGTGCTGGTGGGAAATTGACAGATGTAATTATTTGATAGTTTTTTTTTTTTCAACTGTCATATTGGCCTATTCATATTTTTTTCACTTCTTCTTTGGTCAATATTGGTAATTTATTTCTTTTACTTTGGAAAAATGTTCATTTATTAATATAATTAAACATCTTAATTTCATGTTATACATAATACCTTATTATAATAATATTATTTTACGACGCCATATCCACAATTATATCTCTTGAAATTCTTATTGTGTTTCCCTCTATCCCTTTCTAGTCTTTCTGACTATATCTGAACAACCAAGTCTAATCACCAATTCTTCATCATAGACTGTTCTTTTACTCACTGTTTTAATGTTTCTTTTGAATGTTTCACATTTTATTTTCCTTTTCTTCTTCCTGCTTTGACCTAAGAATGGTTTGTCAGAACTCTCACTAATTTTCATTATTCATAGAATACTCTGTTAATGAGGAGTCTGATGTGCTTTCATTTTGAGACCTACATTCAGCTACATGCTTTTAAAAATGTTCTGTTGAGGCGTGTCTGGGTGGTTCAGCCAGTTAAGCAGCTGCCTTCAGCTCTGGTCACGATCCAGATGTGTTGGGAGTGAGCCCTAAGTCAGGCTCCCTGCTCAGTGGGGACCTTGCTTCTTCCCCTCCTCAGGACTCTCCCCCCAGTTTGTGCTCTCTCTCAAATAAATAAATAAAATCTTTTTAAAAATATCCTGTTGGTAGTAAATACTATCATTGTTCTATTGATACTCTCAAACCCAAGCTGTCCTAAAGGGGATATATTTTTATGTACAATGCTCACCATCAACTGGTAGGTTTTGTGAAAAATCTTCAAGTTCTTTATGTGAAAGCTCAATCCCCATATTTTTCAGAAATGTGTCCAGGTTATTCATATCAACTTTTCCTCCTTAGGAGAGACAAGATCATAAAAAAAACAACCAAGGATGTGGAAAAATTCCTTATTAGTTCATGTATATTATGGTTCTAACTTTACACATGAAGACATTAAAAGCCCAGTAAGACCTGGCCAAGTGTACAAGGAGGATCAGCATTAAAACTAGATGTAAAGTCTCATTGTTTGATTGTATCTTTTGTTCATATCAACATAGTACAAGTTCGAAAAGGGCTGGGTAATTTTCCAGGGCTTTATGGCACATATAACATATCCATAAATATTAGAAAATACATACGTAAAATTTTTAATGTAATAAAAATAAATTAATGTATATGAAAAATAAGAGAATATCTCAGATTTATCTGCTTTTTTATTATATTTCTCACTCACTTTTAAGAGTCTTCACACCATCCAGCAACCTTTTTTGGTATACCTTCCCTTCAGCTGTAAGAAAAGGCATAATTCAGGTGAGAGAAAAATAGTAAGGGAGAGTCACCGAAACAATAAGTATCCTACAATTCTTTCCCTAACTCCATAATTCCAAAAAGATAGACTTGTTAATAATTTTTCTGAAATTTACCTGGCTTATTCTCAAATGATAATAAAGTTTCTTTGGAGAAAGATTTTAATGAGGCAAATTTATTCACTCTTGCATTAAAGGCAAGGATTATGGCTTAAAACTTATAAAGCATGTATCTCATTTGATTAATGTTTATCGCTGGTTTCTTTCCTTACACTCTTTATTCTTCCATTTTTATATCTTTCCACTCTCAGGAGTATTAATGGAACTGAGAACAACAATACATATATGTTATTGGCAGGATTAAGTGAGAGAGCTATTGCCCACCATAATAAAAACTAAATGACCCAAATTTTCTTTGGCAAAAATCAAATAATTAAAAAGAAAGTTGCATTCTAGAAAAAACAATTTTTAAAAATAAGAAAACAAAACAACCTAGTAACAATCTGGTATCATTTTAGAAGAAAATCCTACAGTCAAGCACTCTAAAGCTCCTTGAAGTATACACAGTATATTTTAAATCCTTACCGTCAAGTGGTAGAGTTTTTACAAAATTAAAGTATTCCTTGTCTGTGACTTCCACTTTCATGTCTTTCAGAACATCATATACATCACTGACATCTATCTGCTCACCTAGAAAAGACAGAAATTGTGACGAAGAAGAATTTGGGAAGAACACAAAAGTAGTGAGTTATTACAATCAAATGCTGTTAACTAGCAATATTTTCACTCATGTGCCATTAAGACAACTTCATGGGTAGTTAAAAATCATGTATTCTATAACAAACAAAAAATTAAAATGATCACCTTGAGTGGTTATATAAATACATAAAAAAACAAAACAATTAAATATTTGGGGTCTTTCCTTCACAAAATAGAAATGGAGGTTGTTTTCCTGATAGTTTGAAATTATAATAATGTTAGGAGCAGTAGAATATTAGGCACATAAGTCTAGATAGGTACATAGATTAGAGGCCTATATGAATATAATATATATATAAATGCACACAGTTGATGCTTATTAGAAATTGTTCCAAAAATAGGGTCTTGGGCTTCCCCAATAATTTTTGTTTTGTATTATTTTTATGGTAATCTTTTGATTATTATAAATAGTTTTATACTTTTGTAACTTTAGAAAGGAAAACCAATTTTGGTTTAAATCAGTGGAAAGTGAATCTCTGAAAGCTTACTGTCTAGAATCCTAAAATTTCAATCAATAAATTAGGTATGTTGCATATTTCAAATGTATATGTCTAATATGGATATTTCTTTTTATTTATTCTGCTTAGGAGTCATTTAGCTTCTTTAGATTGGCACTATTTATCTGGGAAGTTCTTTTCAAATATTGCCTCTATTTTGCTCTTTTATCTTTTCTTCCTGGATTTCTAGATATATGTTAGATTTTCTTATCTATCCTTGGTGTCTCATAACCTCTCTTTCATAGTTTACATTTCTTTGTCTTTCTGTGCTATATACATTGTAATTTCTTAAGTTCCTTAGTTTGTTTCTTCAGCTGTTTATAAATTACTGTTAAAATCTTAAAATGTTTTAAATTTTTACTATTTTTCATTTCTCAAAGTCTATTTGGTTCTTTATCAAATTCGCTTGTTTTTTACTCAAATGTACTCAAGCCTCTCTTTTAATTATTAAATTATATTAAGCATGCTTATTTAATAATTTTTGGTCTGATAATTTCAAAATCTAGAATCTTCACTGATCTGATTTTGCTAAAGGTTGTTCATGACAGGTATCTTACTCATAGTGTTTCATTTCCGTATATATTTAATAATTTTAAATGATGAACTGCTCTTTACGTGAAATTCTTGTTTTGAGAAGAGTATCCTTCAAGACAGGAGTCAGACTGATTCATTCTTTTTTTTTTTTTTTTAAAGATTTTATTTATTTATTTGACAGACAGAGATCACAAGTAGGCAGAGAGAGAGAGAGGAAAGCAAGCTCCCTGCTGAGCAGAGAGCCTGTTGTGGGGCTCGATCCCAGGACCCTGGATCATAACTGGAGCTGAAGGCAGAGGCTTCAACCCACTGAGCCACCCAGGCACCCCAGACTGATTCATTCTGATGTGCATGAGGTTAGGCCAATCTTCAGAAGCATTAACACAGTGTATCAATAGTATTCATTAAAAGACTCATTGCAAGAGATTCTTAATCTCCCGAAACAAACTGAGAGTGGCTGGGATGTGGGTGGGAGGGATGGGGTGATGTGTTGTGGACATTGGGGAGGGTATGTGCTATGGTGAGTGCTGTGAAATGTGCAAGCCTGATGATTCACAGACCTGTATCCCTGGGGCAAATAATATATTACGTGTTAATAAAATTTATTTTAAATTAAAAATTAAATAAAAGACCCATTACTTATTATAGCTTATCCCTTAAATCAGTAGCCTTGGCTATATCCTTTTTGCTTCAGAGCAATTGCAGTTTCTAAATTGCTAGGCAAAGCTTCTTCAATCTTAAATTAAGATCATATTTAAATCTGAGGATAGTATATAGAATTACGATCTCTATTGTTAACTGAAAATATCCAATTTTTTTTTTACCAATTAGTTACTAATTATGGAATATTGCTACTTTCTCCCCATACTATTATCCATTGGTATAACACTCTCAATCAGTGACTCTATTACCTTTAGCCTATGAAGAAGATTTCTACTTCTATAATTATAATTTCCATAATTGTATTTCTGTATTTCAATAAGTGCCCATGTCCTAAACACATCTTTTGGGTATTCGAGTACCACACTGACTTAATATTATTTGTTGATGGGTCTTATCTTAATAGTGAAAAGGGACCATAGTAGGTTAAAGATGCAATAATTAGTTTAGTTTTTCTTGAAAGATATAAGTCTGTCAGATATAAGGTTGGTTCAAGTGACTGAAAAATGGCCCTTTCTAGAGATTTCAAATTGGTAAAACTAAATGATAGGTGATATACTTTTATAGTAATTATTACTTGGTGCTTTGATTCTGGTCAAAGAAATGCTGTCTTAAAGGTAAAAAAAGCCCACAGTAAAACAGATGGTATAATGACTAGAGATAATGCTTCAGCAGATCTTACTAAATAGACTGCACAGAAAAGAGTTAACATAGCAGGCCTGAGGCTGCTACCTTTAGAAGAGTCTGCATGCTATTTGTACTTGGCTGGTATCTGGGAACTTAGATTTTAGAATGTTTCCTCTAATACCAACTGAAAACGCTAGTTCACTGTGTCTAAACTTGTGCAAACAATGTGATTTCTGGTGAATACCTGTTTTTCTTCTGGGAGTCTGGTATATTGATAGCTGATAGGCAGAGGGTGCCTATGTGAATAGCCCTAAATAAAAAACCTTGGGGACTGAGACTCCAACAGGCTTCCCAGGGCATCCGTGTATAACTACATCTTTGCTGCTGGAAGTAAGGTATGTTACGTGTAACCCCTCATAAGAAGGAGAGCATAGGAAGTCTGCACATGGATTCTTCTAGAAGCTTCCTATATCTTTTCTTCTTACTGATCCAAGCTATGTCCTTGGTGTTCACTCTTTGTATCATATAGTAGTATGGGTTTTGAGAAATGCAATGTTATGTAGTCACCATTACGGTAACATACGGAATAATTTCACTGACCTAGAGTTCTGTTGTGGCCCTTATATCTCGTCTCCCTATGCCTCCCTATGCCTATGCCATCTATGCTACCTATGCCACCCCCCTAAACTCCTGGTAACCACTGACTTTTCCACATCTTTCCACAGATTGATAGCTCATTTCTTTTTAATCATTGAATAATATTTCATTATATGGTTATATCAAAGTTTGTTTATCCATTCTTATATTCAAGGACATCTTATTTGCTTGAAAATTTTGGCAATTACAAATAAAGCTGCTACAAACATTTGTGTGCAGGTTTTGTGTTCACATGTTTTCCACTTATTTGGGTAAATACCTAATTTGTAGTTATTGGAGCTTATGAAAAGAGTAGGTTTAGCCTTGTAAGAAACTGCCAAATTGTCTTCCAAAGTGACTGTACCATTTTGCATTCCTCTTGCTGGCCATTTTAATAGGTGTGTAGTGTTCCCTCATTATTTTAAATTGCAATTCTCTAATGACATGTGATGTTGAACATCTTTTCATATCCTTATCCACCATCTGTATATCTTCTTTGGTGAGGTGAATATTCAGAGCTTTTATTCACTTTTTTAAAAAAATTTTTTAATTATTTTTTTATTTTTTATAAACATATATTTTTATCCCCAGGGGTACAGGTCTGTGAATCACCAGGTTTACACACTTCACAGCACTCACCAAAGCACATACCCTCCCCAATGTCCATAATCCCACCCCCTTCTCCCCAAACCCCCTCCCCCCAGCAACCCTCAGTTTGTTTTGTGAGATTAAGAGTCACTTATGGTTTGTCTCCCTAGCTTGTTTCCTCATTGTTGAGTTTTAAGAATTCTTTGAATATTGTTGATATAAGCCCCTTATCAGATATGTGTTTTGCAAATATTTCCTGCCAGCCTGTGGTTTATCTTCTCATTTTTTAAAATTAACATTCTTTTTTGAAGGACCTTTTATAAATAAGAAAAACAAGTATAGGATCAGATTCAAAGACTCCATTATAGAAGCACAAAATTTGACCTCAATTTTGTAAAGAAATAATTGGAATGGTCAGGTTATAATATCCATAAGGGTAAGATCTGGCAAAGCCAAGACTGCTACCTAGTTGCATCAGATAATATTTCAAATTGACATTTGCCAGAATCTTACATAAAACATCCTATCCCTATAGGATCATATTTTCCACATTCTTAAACACTGATTAAGATATTTTATATTATACTAGAGAGTATGAATTGGTATTCATGCCTCATCTGAAATAAAAATAATTATGGAAAATCTGTAACTTTGAGCCCTGGATTAGAATCACACTCTAAGGAACCCTCTGGGAATATCCAAATGGATTTTATATAGTTGCTTCTCTCTGAGTTATGAATATATACTAATAATATTATGTTTATTTTCTGGATGGGTTGAAACACTCTTTCATCAAAAATCCATAGCACTCATACTGGCCAACAAACTTTGGATATCCTGCTACCTATTTAGAGCATTCCATCTTATCTGTTCAATTATAGGGTAATATTCTTCATTTTTGTAATTATTCATAATTATACAAGAATTATATAATGTATAGTAATAATTGTATAATATATAATAATAATTGTCCATCATTTAAAACTTCACTGTGTTTTGAACACCAAAACTTCTGGAAAAATGGAAGAGATATTATCAGAATTACAAAATTATATTAGAGACTTAAATTGAGGTTCCACAGAGTGTCCAGGAAGCAGGTGGTTCATATAAGTCACCTGTGGACCCAAGGTCCAAGATCCTCAGAACAAGTGGAAAACTGCCTGAAGTAGAGAGCTTCCATCCAAGAATGTGAGAATAAGAATACACTGACTGTCAGTGCTTTGTATATTTTTCATGTATTTTTATTCATTATTTTTGTCATATCTTTTCTTTTTATTATTTAGTATTATACACTTCTGACTTAGCCTATCATGATCTTCCTTACTTCTACCAATAACTTACTGAGGTTTAAGTTTTACTAGAGACAATCACTTTGCTAGAGTTAGGACAACACTAACTCTATAACTCAGTCTTTTACTAGCAAATCAATTTAAAGAATTACTGTAGGGCTAATTGAAAATTTATGTGTATGAATTGTGTATGGCTTTCCAATGTTCTCAGTGGATCCTGTCTTCTTAGTCCAAAGGGATAAAAACTTTTCTGGGGAAATAAATAATATCTGGTGGAAAAGATTCCTAAGTATAATGTATTTTATCCATAGTAATAAAAAAATTTGTAACTGACTTAGCATATAATATAGTTCACACCCTATCATTCAGTACAATAAGCCAGTTAAAATTTCCTAGATAAACAACAGAATTGCTTTGAATTTTCTTTTGACCGACTACAGGAGGGTGCGCACCTTTTTAAATAATGCATATTGTATTTCAATACACACTACAGATCTAATTTATCTAAGAAAAGACAAGTTGGGTATGTAAAATAGACTTAAGGCATTATAGGAACTGCTTCTTTCAGGTCTGAGAAATACTGGACCATGATTCTAGAGTGCTTTCCATTTCCTTCTTATAATACCTTCAGCTAGTTTTGTTTGTCTCACAGCTATTTGAAGTCTGCTTTTCAGAGTCTTAAATGCTTCTGTGTAGTCAGTGTATGAACAAATAATTAAACAAATGATTCAAAGACAAAACCAGTATAAAATTATCCTGACATTCAGATGTCAGCTCCTCTGAAGGAAAATCTATAATAGTGAAGGTCTGGACAGTTCTTGATGACCTTGCCTGTGCTTTTGGTTGAGTGAGGATCAAAAGGTGGAATGAAGAATAAAAACATTCCCACATTATTAAGAAAAGGCTGTTGCCATGGCTATAAGAGAATATCAAATGAATATAAATTATGAAAAACAAAACAAAATGTCTGTACAGTGCCATCTTCCATTGCTACGAGAACAACAAAGACCTAAGGTCACCTCTTATATTATGCAGAGTTAATATCAGACTTAAAAATATAACATTGTCTGTTATTTATAATAAAAGGCATGTCTTTATAATGTTAGAGGAAAATACTACATATGATAATGTAAGGCTAATATCATTGTCCAAGAAATTATATTGTTGATGATTTATTCAAATAATTATGGCTACATATAATATCTCAGTTATAACCTAAATCTTGAAATTTTCTGTCTTTTTTTTTTTTTTGAGTTTTTAAATTTTTTATTTTTTATAAACATATATTTTTATCCCCAGGGGTACAGGTCTGTGAATCACCAGGTTTACACACTTCACAGCACTCACCAAATCACATACCCTCCCCAATGTCCATAATACCACCCCCTTCTCCCAAACCCCCTCCCCCCGGCAACCCTCAGTTTGTTTTGTGAGATTAAGAGTCACTTATGGTTTGTCTCCCTCCCAATCCCATCTTGTTTCATTTATTCTTCTTCTACCACTTAAGCCTCCATGTTGCATCACCACTTCCTCATATCAGGGAGATCATATGATAGTTGTCTTTCTCTGCTTGACTTATTTCACTAAGCATGATACGCTCTAGTTCCATCCATGTTGTTGCAAATGGCAAGATTTCATTTCTTTTGATGGCTGCATAGTATTCCATTATGTATATATACCACATCTTCTTGATCCATTCATCTGTTGATGGACATCTAGGTTCTTTCCATAGTTTGGCTATTGTGGACATTGCTGCTATAAACATTCGGGTGCATGTGTCCCTTTGGATCACTACGTTTGTATCTTTAGGGTAAATACCCAATAGTGCAATTGCTGGGTCATAGGGCAGTTCTATTTTCAACATTTTGAGGAACCTCCATGCTGTTTTCCAGAGTGGCTGCACCAGCTTGCATTCCCACCAACAGTGTAGGAGGGTTCCCCTTTCTCCGCATCCTCGCCATCATCTGTCATTTCCTGACTTGTTGATTTTAGCCATTCTGACTGGTGTGAGGTGATATCTCATTGTGGTTTTGATTTGTATTTCCCTGATGCCGAGTGATATGGAGCACTTTTTCATGTGTCTGTTCGCCATCTGGATGTCTTCTTTGCAGAAATGTCTGTTCATGTCCTCTGCCCATTTCTTGATTGGATTATTTGTTCTTTGGGTGTTGAGTTTGCTAAGTTCTTTATAGATTCTGGACACTAGTCCTTTATCTGATATGTCGTTTGCAAATATCTTCTCCCATTCTGTCAGTTGTCTTTTGATTTTGTGAACTGTTTCCTTTGCTGTACAAAAGCTTTTGATCTTGATGAAATCCCAGTAGTTCATTTTTTCCCTTGCTTCCCTTGCCTTTTGCGTTGTTCCTAGGAAGATGTTGCTGCGGCAGAGGTCGAAGAGGTTGCTGCCCGTGTTCTCCTCAAGGATTTTGATGGATTCCTTTCGTACATTGAGGTCCTTCATCCATTTTGAGTCTATTTTTGTGTGTGGTGTAAGGAAATGGTCCAATTTCATTTTTCTGCATGTGGCTGTCCAATTTTCCCAGCACCATTTATTGAAAAGGCTGTCTTTTTTCCATTGGACATTCTTTCCTGCTTTGTCGAAGATTAGTTGACCATAGATTTGAGGGTCTATTTCTGGGCTCTCTATTCTGTTCCATTGATCTATGTGTCTGTTTTTGTGCCAGTACCATGCTGTCTTGATGATGACAGCTTTGTAATAGAGCTTGAAGTCCGCAATTGTGATGCCACCAACGTTGGCTTTCTTTTTCAATATCCCTTTGGCTATTCGAGGTCTTTTCTGGTTCCATATAAATTTTAGAATTATTTGTTCCATTTCTTTGAAAAAGATGGATGGTACTTTGATAGGAATTGCATTAAATGTGTAGATTGCTTTAGGTAGCATAGACATTTTCACAATATTTATTCTTCCAATCCAGGAGCATGGAACATTTTTCCATTTCTTTGTGTCTTCCTCAATTTCTTTCATGAGTACTTTATAGTTTTCTGAGTATAGATTCTGTGTCTCTTTGGTTAGGTTTATTCCTAGGTATCTTATGGTTTTGGATGCAATTGTAAATGGGATTGACTCCTTAATATCTCTTTCTTCTGTCTTGCTGTTGGTGTAGAGAAATGCAACTGATTTCTGTGCATTGATTTTATATCCTGACACTTTACTGAATTCCTGTATAAGTTCTAGCAGTTTTGGAGTGGAGTCTTTTGGGTTTTCCACATATAGTATCATATCATCTGCGAAGAGTGATAATTTGACTTCTTCTTTGCCGATTTGGATGCCTTTAATTTCCTTTTGTTGTCTGATTGCTGAGGCTAGGACCTCTAGTACGATGTTGAATAGCAGTGGTGATAATGGACATCCCTGCCGTGTTCCTGACCTTAGCGGAAAAGCTTTCAGTTTTTCTCCATTGAGAATGATATTTGCGGTGGGTTTTTCATAGATGGCTTTGATGATATTGAGGTATGTGCCCTCTATCCCTACACTTTGAAGAGTTTTGATCAGGAAGGGATGCTGTACTTTGTCAAATGCTTTTTCAGCATCTATTGAGAGTATCATATGGTTCTTGTTCTTTCTTTTATTGATGATTGTTGTATCACATTGACTGATTTGCGGATGTTGAACCAACCTTGCAGCCCTGGAATAAATCCCACTTGGTCGTGGTGAATAATCTTTTTAACGTACTGTTGAATCCTATTGGCTAGTATTTTGTTGAGTATTTTCGCATCTGTGTTCATCAAGGATATCGGTCTATAGCTCTCTTTTTTGGTGGGATCCTTGTCTGGTTTTGGGATCAAGGTGATGCTGGCCTCATAAAATGAGTTTGGAAGTTTTCCTTCCATTTCTATTTTTTGGAACAGTTTCAGGAGAATAGGAATTAGTTCTTCTTTAAATGTTTGGTAGAATTCCCCCCGGGAAGCCGTCTGGCCCTGGGCTTTTGTTTGTTTGGAGATTTTTAATGACTGTTTCAATCTCCTTACTGGTTATGGGTCTGTTCAGGCTTTCTATTTCTTCCTGGTTCAGTTGTGGTAGTTTATATGTTTCTAGGAATGCATCCATTTCTTCCAGATTGTCAAATTTATTGCCGTAGAGTTGCTCATAGTATGTTCTTATAATAGTTTGTATTTCTTTGGTGTTAGTTGTGATCTCTCCTCTTTCATTCATGATTTTATTTATTTGGGTCCTTTCTCTTTTCTTTTTGATAAGTCGGGCCAGGGGTTTATCAATTTTATTAATTCTTTCAAAGAACCAGCTCCTAGTTTCGTTGATTTGTTCTATTGTTTTTTTGGTTTCTATTTCATTGATTTCTGCTCTGATCTTTATGATTTCTCTTCTCCTGCTGGGCTTAGGGTTTCTTTCTTGTTCTTTCTCCAGCTCCTTTAGGTGTAGGGTTAGGTTGTGTACCTGAGACCTTTCTTGTTTCTTGAGAAAGGCTTGTACCGCTATATATTTTCCTCTCAGGACTGCCTTTGTTTGTGTCCCACAGATTTTGACCCGTTTGTATTTTCATTATCATTTGTTTCCATGATTTTTTTCAATTCTTCTTTAATTTCCCGGTTGACCCATTCATTCTTTAGAAGGATACTGTTTAGTCTCCATGTATTTGGGTTCTTTCCAAACTTCCTTTTGTGGTTGAGTTCTAGCTTTAGAGCATTGTGGTCTGAAAATATGCAGGGAATGATCCCAATCTTTTGATACCGGTTGAGTCCTGATTTAGGACCGAGGACGTGATCTATTCTGGAGAATGTTCCATGTGCACTAGAGAAGAATGTGTATTCTGTTGCTTTGGGATGAAATATTCTGAATATATCTGTGATGTCCATCTGGTCCAGTGTGTCGTGTAAGGCCTTTATTTCCTTGCTGATCTTTTGCTTGGATGATCTGTCCATTTCAGTGAGGGGAGTGTTAAAGTCCCCTACTATTATTGTATTATTGTTGATGTGTTTCTTTGATTTTGTTATTAATTGGTTTATATAGTTGGCTGCTCCCACATTGGGGGCATAGATATTTAAAATTGTTAAATCTTCTTGTTGGACAGACCCTTTGAGTATGATATAGTGTCCTTCCTCATCTCTTATTATAGTCTTTGGCTTAAAATCTAATTGATCTGATATAAGGATTGCCACTCCTGCTTTCTTCTGATGTCCATTAGCATGGTAAATTCTTTTCCACCCCCTCACTTTAAATCTGGAGGTGTCTTCGGGCTTAAAATGTGTTTCTTGGAGGCAACATATAGATGGGTTTTGTTTTTTTATCCATTCTGATACCCTGTGTCTTTTGACAGGGGCATTTAGCCCATTCACATTCAGGGTAACTATTGAGAGATATGAATTTAGTGCCATTGTATTGCCTGTAAGGTGACTGTTACTGTATATGGTCTCTGTTCCTTTCTGATCTACCACTTGTAGGCTCTCTCTTTGCTTAGAGGACCCCTTTCAATATTTCCTGTAGAGCTGGTTTGGTATTTGCAAATTCTTTCAGTTGTTGTTTGTCCTGGAAGCTTTTAATCTCTCCTTCTATTTTCAATGATAGCCTAGCTGGCTATAGTATTCTTGGCTGCATGTTTTTCTCGTTTAGTGCTCTGAAAATATCATGCCAGCTCTTTCTGGCCTGCCAGGTCTCTGTGGATAAGTCAGCTGCCAATCTAATATTTTTACCATTGTATGTTACAGACTTCTTTTCCCGGGCTGCTTTCAGGATTTTCTCTTTGTCATTGAGACTTGTAAATTTTACTATTAGGTGACGGGGTGTGGGCCTATTCTTATTGATTTTGAGGGGGAAATTTTCTGTCTTATGCAAAGACCTAGTACCTCTGTTGCAAAAGCACAGATTATTAAAAAAATCACATATTATTAAAGCAGGTAGAAATGTTTAATTAGTTAATTAATAAAAATGTTTAATTAATAAGGGTTAAAATGGTGAAATTAACAAGGGACTAAAGGGATGGTGGAAAATATCATTAAAACTGTGTAAAGAATTAAGTTATTTTTCACTTACCTAAAGCAGTTCTCAATTCTTCCATCAATGTATTTAGTTTGACCTTCCCTTTATCTATAAGTTAAGACAAAATTTACACACTGGTAATCAGAACTCCGAAAAAAAGCACAAAGCATAAAATACTTAAATTATGAAGTAGAGTCCAGATGAAAGCTTTCACTATATCTTGTCCTTCTTAAATTTATAATTCTTGGATTTTAATAATAGATAGCTCCATTATCTCCCAGGGGCACTAAGAGTCTTTGAATCATGAAGTCTCTCTTAGGAAAAATGTTCTCTCAAGTCTTTTGGATTCATTCTATTTCTAACTCCATGTTTCTCTAGGACTGGTTGATAATACATGATTGGTATACATTTAAAACCATTGTTTAAACCATAAGAAACTCTTAATCTCAGAAAACAAACTGAGGGTTGCTGGAGGGGTAGGAGTTAGGAGGAATGAGATGTTTAGGTGATGGACACTGAGGACGGTATGTGCTATGGTGAGTGCAGTGAATTGTGTAATACTGATGAATCACAGACCTGTGCCTCTGAAACAAATAATACATTATATGTTAATAAAAATAAAACTACTGTTTATGGTATTATGCTATTTTCTTTCACTGGAGAAAGACCAAGAATCCCAGGAAAAGGAGCAATGAAGAGCACAGTGTGTGGTAAACTAAAAGCTTTCAAATTTTGCTTGAGGGAAAAAATGCCATGTAGGGAGTGGAAAGATGAGTTGAAAGAGATTGGTTGGAGCTAACATTTTAGACCTTGGGTTTAGACTGCCTGGAGTCGGAATAGAGCCGTGAAAGAAAAAAGTAAAAATCCCGGCTCCACAAAATTTACATTAATTTTGTTTTATTTATGGCTGTATTCCTAAGGCTGAAACAGAGCCTGCTAGGTGTTAGGTGTTCAATAGGTATTGTCACATGAATGAATAAATTAATTTATCATAAAAGTGCCAATGCTGTGGCATATTGCAAGACTCAATGCATGTAAGTTGTGAAGGGTCACTGAAAGGTTTTAACTGGAAGAATTACAAGGTCAGATTTTCACTCTAGTGAAGTCATCTTGTGAGTGTGTGTAGAATGAATTTAAGGCAATGGGACCAATGGTTGTTATACTAGTCAGGAGCCTTCTGTAGTAGTGTAAGCAAAGAATGATGAGGATTTAAGAGTAGCATAGCAAAAAAAAAAAAAAAAAGAGTAGCATAGCAAACACAGAGATAGATTGGGGATATTTTTTTTTTTTAAGATTTTATGTATTTATTTGACAGAGAGAAATCACAAGTAGTTGGAGAGGCAGGCAGAGAGAGAGAGGGAAGCAGGCTCCCTGCTGAGCAGAGAGCCCCATGCGGGACTCGATCCCAGGACCCTGAGATCATGACCTGAGCCGAAGGCAGCGGCTTAACCCACTGAGCCACCCAGGCGCCCCATTGGGGATATTCTTAAGAGGAAAAATGAAGGAACATGAGAAGTTAAAGATAATTTCTGGATTATTTCATGGGTAAGAAGTGTGGGTGGATAAAAGTGGCAGAAAAATAAAAAAAAAAATAAAGAATTGGGAATTTAACAGGGAAAATAGTTTACTTTTTATATGTTGAATTCAGATTTCCATTGGGAAATCTACATCTCAACAGAGATTTGTTGATATAGGAGATCTCTTAATTGACCTCCCTTTAACTACCCTGATGGCCTGAACTATATTCATTATTTCTACTGTAAAACATTCATACTGATGCTGATGGCATGCTATACTTATGAAAAACAAAAGCTATACTTTTAGTAAGCCAACACATTTGTGTTCCTATGGGTTAAGTTGTTGAGCTTGTTTCCAGGTTTGTTTATAAAGAGTTGTACTTATTAAATTGATAATTTAATCATTATATAAACTGATGAACTATAAATGGAAAAGGGAGTTATTACCATAAAAGCAAATTTGAATGATTTGAGAAGTTTATGTAAAGCTGAATTTGGTGTGGATAAATAACTGTAAAAAGATTAGACTATAAAGAACTTAGCAAACTCAACAACCAAAAAACAAATAATCCAATCAAGAAATGGGCAGAGGACATGAACAGACATTTCTGCAAAGAAGACATCCAGATGGCCAACAGACACATGAAAAAGTGCTCCATATCACTCGGCATCAGGGAAATACAAATCAAAACCGCAATGAAAAGACTCCACTCCAAAACTGCTAGAACTTATACAGGAATTCAGTAAAGTGTCAGGATATAAAATCAATGCACAGAAATCAGTTGCATTTCTCTACACCAACAGCAAGACAGAAGAAAGGGAAATTAAGGAGTCAATCCCATTTACAATTGCACCCAAAACCATAAGACCTAGGAATAAACCTAACCAAAGAGGCACAGAATCTATACTCAGAAAACTATAAAGTACTCATGAAAGAAATTGAGGAAGACACAAAGAAATGTAAAAATGTTCCATGCTCCTGGATTGGAAGAATAAATATTGTGAAAATGTCTATGCTACCTAAAGCAATCTACACATTTAATGCAATTCCTATCAAAGTACCATCCATCTTTTTCAAAGAAATGGAACAAATAATTCTAAAATTTATATGGAACCAGAAAAGACCTCGAATAGCTAAAGGGATATTGAAAAAGAAAGCCAACGTTGGTGGCATCACAATCCCGGACTTCAAGCTCTATTACAAAGCTGTCATCATCAAGACAGCATGGTACTGGCACAAAAACAGACACATAGATCAATGGAACAGAATAGAGAGCCCAGAAATAGACCCTCAAATCTATGGTCAACTAATCTTCGACAAAGCAGGAAAGAATGCCCAATGGAAAAAAGACAGCCTCTTCAATAAATGGTGCTGGGAAAATTGGACAGCCACATGCAGAAAAATGAAATTGGACCATTTCCTTACACCACACACAAAAATAGACTCAAAATGGATGAAGGACCTCAATGTGCGAAAGGAATCCATTAAAATCCTTGAGGAGAACACAGGCAGCAACCTCTTCGACCTCAGCCGCAGCAACATCTTCCTAGGAACAACGCCAAAGGCAAGGGAAGCAAGGGCAAAAGTGAACTATTGGGATTTCATCAAGATCAAAAGCTTTTGCACAGCAAAGGAAACAGTTCACAAAATCAAAAGACAACTGACAGAATGGGAGAAGATATTTACAAACGACATATCAGATAAAGGACTAGTGTCCAGAATCTATAAAGAACTTAGCAAACTCAACACCCAAAGAACAAATAATCCAATCAAGAAATGGGCAGAGGACATGAACAGACATTTCTGCAAAGAAGACATCCAGATGGCGAACAGACACATGAAAAAGTGCTCCATATCACTCGGCATCAGGGAAATACAAATCAAAACCACAATGAGATATCACCTCACACCAGTCAGAATGGCTAAAATCAACAAGTCAGGAAATGACAGATGCTGGCGAGGATGCGGAGAAAGGGGAACCCTCCTACACTGTTGGTGGGAATGCAAGCTGGTGCAACCTCTCTGGAAAACAGCATGGAGATTCCTCAAAATGTTGAAAATAGAACTGCCCTATGACCCAGCAATTGCACTATTGGGTATTTACCCTAAAGATACAAACGTAGTGATCCAAAGGGGCACGTGTACTCGAATGTTTATAGCAGCAATGTCCACAATAGCCAAACTATGGAAAGAACCTAGATGTCCATCAACAGATGAATGGATCAAGAAGATGTGGTATATATACACAATGGAATACTATGCAGCCATCAAAAGAAATGAAATCTTGCCATTTGCGACAACATGGATGAAACTAGAGCGTATCATGCTTAGCGAAATAAGTCAAGCAGAGAAAGACAACTATCATATGATCTTCCTGATATGAGGAAGTGGTGATGCAACATGGGGGCTTAAGTGGGTACGAGAAGAATAAATGAAACAAGATGGGATTGGGAGGGAGACAAACCATAAGTGACTCTTAATCTCACAAAACAAACTGAGGGTTGCTGGGGGGAGGGGGTTTGGGAGAAAGGGGTGGTATTATGGACATTGGGGAGGGTATGTGTTTTGGTGAGTGCTGTGAAGTGTGTAAACCTGGTGATTCACAGACCTGTACCCCTGGGGATAAAAATATATGTTTATAAAAAATAAAAAATTATATTAAAAAAAAAAACCCGCAATGAGATATCACCTCACACCAGTCAGAATGGCTAAAATCAACAAGTCAGGAAATGACAGATGCTGGCGAGGATGCGGAGAAAGGGGAACCCTCCTACAATGTTGGTGGGAATGCAAGCTGGTGCAGCCACTCTGGAAAACAGCATGGAGGTTCCTCAAAATGTTGAAAATAGAACTGCCCTATGACCCAGCAATTGCACTATTGGGTATTTACCCTAAAGATACCTAGTGATCCAAAGGGGCACGTGCACCCGAATGTTTATAGCAGCAATGTCCACAATAGCCAAACTATGGAAAGAACCTAGATGTCCATCAACAGATGAATGGATCAAGAAGATGTGGTATATATACACAATGGAATACTATGCAGCCTTCAAAAGAAATGAAATCTTACCATTTGCGACAACATGAATGGAACTAGAGTGTATCATGCTTAGCGAAATAAGTCAAGCGGAGAAAGACAACTATCATATGATCTCCCTGATATGAGGAAGTGGTGATACAACATGGGGGCTTAAGTGGGTAGGAGAAGAATAAATGAAACAAGATGGGAATGGGAGGGAGACAAACCATAAGTGACTCTTAATCTCACAAAACAACTGAGGGTTGCTGGGGGGAGGGGGTTTTGGGAGAAAGGGGGGTGGTATTATGGACATTGGGGAGGGTATGTGTTTTGGTGAGTGCTGTGAAGTATGTAAACCTGGTGATTCACAGACCTGTACCCCTGGGGATAAAAATATATGTTTATAAAAAATAAAAAATTAAAAAAAAAAGACTAGACTATGGACTCTAAAAAACAATCTGAGGGGTTTGAAATGGTCGGGGGGTGGAAGGTTGGGGTACCAGGTAGTGGATATTATAGAGGGCATGGATTGAATGGAGCACTGGATGTGGTGAAAAAATAATGATACTGTTATGCTGAAAATAAATAAAAAATAAATTAAAAAAAAAAGACTTGGGAAAGAATGAAAATCTAGATGGATTCTGACAGAAATTTCTGCTCAACTTCTAAAAAAAGTACTTTGCTCCACTTAAGAGAAACTGAAAATGAGAGTGTATTTCAGATGACAAAGGAGTATTTTTGCACAAGAAAATCTTCAAATAGTATGGCTACATTAAGCTAAAATGTAGTCCCCTTTTTTCATGGAAAGAAAAAATGCATAATACATATATATCATTTTTATTATTCCTTACTCTAATGGGGTTTTTAGAGTATCTGATCAAATACTTGCCCCCATTATGCTACATAAAAAGACCTTACTTTCCTAGCCTGAAATGCATGAAATAATTATAGGTTTGAGATAAATGATTTGAAATCTTTTTTTTTTTTTTTTTTAAAGATTTTATTTATTTATTTTACAGAGAGAAATCACAAGTAGATGGAGAGGCAGGCAGAGAGAGAGGGAAGCAGGCTCCCTGCCGAGCAGAGAGCCCGATGCGGGGCTCAATCCCAGGACCCTGAGATCATGACCTGAGCCGAAGGCAGCGGCTTAACCCACTGAGCCACCCAGGTGCCCCAATGATTTGAAATCTTAAATACATATGATTAATTGGAATCAGCCAGGAAGTGTGTAGAAAGAACAATACTTTGAAAATAGAACTGTTATATTACTATGATTTAAGCCAGTGATTTTTTTCAGGTTTTATTTATTTATTTGACAGAGAGAGATCACAAGTAGGCAGACAGGCGGGCGGGGGTGGGGGGAGCAGGCTTTCTGCTGAGCAGAGAGCTCGACTCGGGGCTTCATCCCAGGACCCTGAGATCATGACCTGAGCCGAAAGCAGAGGCTTAACCCACTGAGCCACCCACGAACCCCTAAGCCAGTGATTTTCAAATTTTTTACTGTAAGTCACACTAGGAACTCTAAACACACACACACACACACACACACACACACACACACACAATTGATTATGAAGGTTCATGAAACAATATCTAGCTTTACTGTTTCAGTAAAAAATACTCACTTAACCCCCTAGTTTGAAGGGAGAAAGAAAAGCCTATAAAAAAAGTAAGCCTATGAACAAGAGTACCCATTCTCACCACTCCTATTCAACATAGGACTAGAAGTCCAAGCCAGAGCAATCAGACAAGAAAAAAAAAAAAAAAGACATCCAAATAGGAAAGGAAGAAGCATAATTGTCTTTGTTTGCAGATGATATGATCTTAAATGTAGAAAATCCTAAAGACTCCACCAAAAAAGTGTCAGAACTAATCAATGAATTCAGTAAAGTTGCAGTATACAAAATCAGCATACCGAAATCAGTTGCATTTCTATAAACTTTACATCTGAAAAAGATATAAAGAAAATAATACCACTCACAATGGCATAAAGAAACAACAAAATACTTGGAAATAAATTTAAATAAGGAGGTAAAAGATCTATACAATGAAAACTATAAAACCATGATGAAAGAAATTAAAAAAAAACAAATGGAATTATAGCTCACATTCATGGGTCAGAAAAATTAATATTGTTAAGATGTCTGTATTACCAAAAGTTATTTATAGATTCAATCAAATTCCTATATAAATTCCAATGGTAGTTTTTCACAGACATAGGAAAAAAATCCTTAAGTTTATATGGAACCACAAAAGACCCTGAATAGTCAAAGCAATACTGAGAAAGAACAAAGCTGGAGGCATTACCCTTCTTGATTTCAAATGATACTATAGAGTGATTGTTGAAAGATATGAATTTAGTGCCATTGTGTTACCTGTAGAGCTGGTGTTTCTGGTGATGCTTTCTGGTCCTTTCTAGTCTTTGTTGCTATTGGTCTTTTTATTTTCACCCTAGAGAGCCCCCCTTAAAATTTCTTGCAGGGCTGGTTTAATGGTCATGAACTCCTTTAGTTTTTGTTTGTTTGGGAAACTCTTTCTTTCTATTCTGAATGACAGTCTTGCTGGTTAAGAATTCTTGGCTGCCTATTTTCCCCATTTAGCATGCTGAACATTTCCTTCCACTCTCTTCTGCTCTGCCAGCTTTCAGTAGACAGATTTGCTGCAAACCTGTCTTGTCTTCCCTTGTAGGTTAAAGTCATTGTCTCTTGCTTGCTTTCAGGAATCTTTTTCCTTATCTGTGTATTTGTGAATTTGATTATGATATGCCTTGGCAATGATCGGCTTTTGTTGAATTTAATGGGTGTTCTCTGTGCTCTTTGGATTTTGATGTCTATGTCCTTCCTCAGGTTAGGGAAGTTTTCAGTGATAATTTGTGCAAATAAAAACTTGTCCCCATTTCTCTCTTTTCATCTTCTGGGACTCCTATGATATACAGGTTAATACATTTTAATAAGTCACTGAGTTCCCTAAGTCTACCTTTTGGTCATTGCCTTTCTTTCCCTCTTCTTTTCAGCTTTCATTTCCCCCATAATTTTTATTTCATATTACTGATTTGCAATTCTGCTTTGTCCATCCTCACTTTTATGGACTCCCACTTGGGATTGCATCTTGGTTATAGCATTTTAATTTTCGTCCTGACTAGATTTTCGTTCTTTTGTCTCTGTAGTAAGGGTCTCTCTAGTGTCTTCTATGCTTTTTTTAAGCCTGGCTAATGTCCTTGTAATCATTGTTTTTAAATTCTAGTTAAGACATCTTACTTATATCTATACTGATTAAATCCCTAGTTGTACTACCTCCTGTACTTTCTTTTGGAGGTGAATTTCTCCATCTCATCATTTTGTCCAGAAAAGAACAAGAAGAAAAGAAAAGAGACAAAATAAAAACCCAACAACAACAACAAAACTAGATTCTGCTTGTGTTTTGGTCTGCTTGTTAAAAGAATCTTCCAAAAGGTGGTCACTTTTTTTTTGCTTGGAGACTTGTAGTTTTCATCATCTTTAGACCCTATGAATATTTTTTCTTGGGTATTCAGAATGATCTGATAAACTATCTAGCAATATTCGAGGGATGAGAACAATGCTTAAGGATCTCCCTAATCCTCCACTGCCTTAACTCCTCCCCCTCAAACTATACTACAAATTAATCAAACAGTATGGCACAGTATAAAAGTAGATACATGGGCCAGCAGAACTCCCCCCCACATAATCCAAGAGACCAGAAATAAAACCCACACCCCCCCCCCCCCATACATGTCAACTATTAAGGCAGCCAAGAATACTCAATAGGGAAAAGGATAGTCTATTCACTGGGTGGGAAAAATGGATAAACCCACAGGCACAAAAAAGAATGAAATTGTTCGACTATCT